>NC_084526.1:20887807-20902807 GCF_024500275.1 Phycodurus eques
TTGTCCTGTTCTGTCTTGTACTTCCCTCACAGGGTGTAGCACTGCATCCCCATGCAACACTCATATTTAACGTTTCATTGTTGTAGATAATGTAATGATTTACTTCCCTCATCCTGTTTATAATTAGTATTTTGTCTTTGTTTCTTTCTCCCTTCTAGAAACTTTGTTCTGCTCGACTGATCAAGTCTGATTCTCAATAAACCTCAATTATAATACCACAGTGGAACCTTCAAAACTCCACTGTGACACAGTAAAACTGTTTCGGCATAAAAGGGATACAGATTTTCCATTCTGCTTGATCTAACAGCCAAACAGGACAAGAAAAAATAATAATCGGAGATCTGCATGGAGGAATGGGCCAAAATACCAGCAACAGTGTGTGAAAACCTTGTGACGACTTACAGAAAACGTTTGACCTCTGTCATTGCCAACAAAGGGTATATAAAGCACTGAGATTAACTGTTGTTATTGAGCAAATACATATTTTTCACTATAATTTGCTAATAAATTCTTTAAAAATCAGACTGTGATTTTCTGGATTTTATTCTCCTAATTTTTTTTATCATAGGTGAGGTATACCTATGATGAAAATTACAGGCATCTCTCATCTTTTTAAGTGGCACAACTTGAACAATTGGTGGCTGACTAAATACATTTTTTTGCCCCACTGTAATAGTAGTGTACAGTAACATATATTAGAAAATTAGGTGAGAGTTTTAAGCCTCGTTTCCATTGAGCAGAACAGTTTGGTTCGGTACATAATTATAAAGCTCTTCATGGGTACCAAAATAGAGCATGTCTACCAAGGTTTGAAACCCTAAACCTTGCTTGAAACCAAAATATGAAACTCTTACTTTGCTTGACACTCTGACCTGAAGCCTGTTCCCAGCCACGAAACCCTAACTTGAAACCTGAACCTCACTTGAAAGCCTAATTTGAAACCCTAACCCAAGCTTGAAACCCTACTTTGAAAATCCCTATTACTGGCAAGAAAGTAAATTTGGTAAGATGTGACGTGGTGGACACGTGGCTTTTATTTTGGGACCCTTTTAAAATGGTTTAATTACATACCAAACTAAACTGTACTGCTGGAAAAAGATCAGTTTTGGTACCCCACAAAACTCACAGAAAAGTTGGTTCAGTACATTTTGGATATTTTAGGCCCTTTCACAAGAATCCGTCCTGAACTGAACCGACTCGTAAGGCTTTGGGGGTAATGTGGCTTTACGAGCCTTTAGCGAACCCGTTTTAGAACCCTTACATTGTGGTACAAAAGAAAAGCATGCCAGCAAGCAGCAATGCTGACACAGCAACTGCCATCCGATTGACACACAGCACTGTGAAAATGCCAATATCGGGTTGTACAAGTACAATTACAGCTGAATCTTAGCTACGGATAACGACAATAGGCCCAGTGTGTGTGTGTGTGTGTGTGCTCGGTTTGACTGACCTTGGCCATGTACTCTGTGACGATGTAGAGACTCCCCCTCTCCTCCACAATGACTCCCAGCAACTGCACCAAGTTGTTGTGTCTCAATTGCCTACGTAAACATAAAAACAAATGACTGGTTTCTCTTTAAAGAACTAGGCTGTACCTATTTGAGATTTTTTGTCAGGTCTGGCTCACGTCATGACTGAGGCTTCTGCGATGAAAGCCTGTGCCGTGGCGTCGTTTTTGATACACTTGACCGCCACTTTGGTCCCTCTGTAGTCACCCACCATCACATCTGACAAGACAGAGGGAGATTTGAGAACAGAGGGGACCACGATCCTGCCAACACTTGTTTGAAAACCATAACCGTGGTTTGATAGCCAAATTTGAAATACTACTCATGTTTGAAAGGATAACCCAAACTTAAAACCCAAATTTGAAACCCAGAACTGTCTTAAAACCATACTTTGTAACCCTAATTCTGGTTTGAAACCCTAATCCTAGTTTGGAACCCTAGTGTGAAACCTTAACCTGGGCTTGAGTTCCTAACCCCGTTCCAACGCTACGTTGTCTCTGATGTGTGACTCACCTCCAAACTCTCCTTTACCAATGGTCTGCAGGAGTTTCAGCTCCTTCCTGTTTAGGGCCCAGCCACCTGCAGGAACACCAGACACAAGTATCACTTTAGTTTAATTTACTTTGACCATGCAATAGTGGTAAGAAATTAAATACAAAAAAACATGAAACAATGCAATATATTATCATGTAGTGACTTTTTGCATAGCCCAGACAATAGCAATGTAAACAGTCCTATAGTACAAAATTATATCCTATATACTTTTATACTATATATTATAAGCCTGCTCTCCAGCAAGCAGTAGAGTATGGTTTGTTATGCAATTAAAAGGTTTTACAGAATACAGCCATGGTTCTACCAAGCTTTTGAAACTCTGAACCTGGCTTGAATCCGTAACTTTTGCTTTAGAACTTGTCACAGGCTTGAAATCCTAAGCCTAGCTTGAAACATCAGTTAGGTTTAAAAACCTGGCTTGTGGAAATGTGGCTTCACCAACCTTTACTGATTTAGATCCAAACTGTACCGGTGGTACAGTCAGGTTACACTATGTGCCGTTGCCATGATGTGACGCTATTTATGTAGCAGACAGAGCTATCACCATCCCACCGACACACGGTACCGTGGAAATGCCAGTGTTGGGGGTTTACTGTTCTCTTGACAGGGTTTACAAGCATGACCGAATGGAGGACTGACCATGCTACAGACAAATACAAAAGCTTCCGGCGTTTAGTGCAATTACAGCCTTGCCAGTACACACACAAGTTGTGTTTAATGAGTCCAAAGTGTCCTTACTTCTGGAGAACTCGTCCTGCGCTGCCACAGTGCCCTCCATCAACTTGGGCTTGATGAGGCTGGTGCACAGGCCATCGGCATCTTTGGTGTAGTGCTGCCAGGAACACAGGAGAACAGAATGAATGCTTTGTAGAGATGCAAAACATTGACCGAGGACACCTGCTGGTTCCCTGTCCTGTATAAACGTAACGACTGAAGAGAGGGAACCATGTCGTGCCGGCCAATATTACACTTTAGGAGGTGATATAAAAATGGGCAATGCTTGGGTGCAGCAAAGATGGAACTTCAAAGCTGTTTAGACTGCACAGACTGGAGTGTCTTTGAAAATTCAGCTGGCAGCCTGGATGAATATACGGACATTGTCACATCCTATATGAGTTTCTGTGATGAGGTTTGTGTACTAACAAAGTCATTTCGCACATTCAATAACAACAAGCCGTGGTTCACTGCCAAACTTAAGCAACTTCGCCAAGCTAAGGAGGATGCATATCAAAGCGGGGACAGGGCCATGTATAATCGAGCTAGAAACCAGCTGACTAAAGAAATTAACATTGCAAAGAGGAACTTAACATTGCAAAGAGGAACTATGCAGTTTAAAAAAACAGTTTAACGACTAGTGCTAACGAAAAACAGTTTAACGACTAGTGCTAACGACTCTAATACGACTCCCCTCGTTGAGCAATCACCTCATCGTGGTGGAGGGGTTTGTGTGTCCCAATGATCCTAGGAGCTAAGTTGTCTGGGGCTATGCCTAGCAGGGTCACCCATGGCAAACAGGTCGTAGGTGAGGGACCAGACAAAGCACGGCTCAAAGACCCCTTATGATGACGACAAAAAAATTTAATCGTCTCCCTTGCCTGGACGCGGGTCACCAAGGCCCCCCTCTGGAACCAGGCCTGGAGGTGGGACTCGAAGGTGGGGCTCGAAGGCGACCGCCTGGTGCACCCATGCACAGCGCCTGGTGCACCCATGCACAGCCCGAAAGGGTAACGTGGGTCCCCCTACTCATGGGCTCACCACCTGTGGGAGGGGCCATAGCTGGCTCTAGGGACGTTGAATGTCACCTCTCTGGCAGGCAAGGAGACCGAGCTGGTGTGTGAGGTCGAGAAGTTCCGACGAGATATAGTCTGACTCGTCTCCACGCACAGCTTGGGCTCTGGTGCCAGTCCTCTCAAGAGGGGGACTCTCTTCCACTCTGGAGTTGCCCACGGTGAGAGGCGCTGAGCAGGTGTGGATATACTTATTGCTCCCCGGCTCGGCGCCTGTACATTGGGGTTCACCCCGGTGGAGGAGAGGGTAGACTCCCTCCGCCTTCGGGTGGGGGGGACGGGTCCTGACTGTTGTTTGTGCCTATGCACCGAACAGCAGTTCGGACTACCCACCCTTTTTGGAGTCCTTGGAGGGGGTGCTGGAGAGCGCACCCGCTGGGGACTCCATCGTTCTGCTGAGGGACTTCAATGCTCACATGGGCAATTTCAGTGAGACCTGGAAGGGCGTGATTGGGAGGAACGGTCCCCCCGATCACAACCCGGGCGGTGTTCTGTTATTGGACTTCTGTGCTCATCACGGATTGTCCATAACGAACACCATGTTCAAGAATAAGGGTGTCCACACGTGCACTTGGCACCAGGACACCATAGGTCGCAGCTCGATGATCGACTTTGTGGTCGTGTCATCGGACTTGTGGCCACATGTCTTGGACATTCGGGTGAAGAGAGGGGCGGAGCTGTCAACTGATCACCACCGGGTAGTGAATTGGCTCCGATGGTGGGGGAAGATGCCGGTCCGACGTTGCAGGCCCAAACATATTGGCGGAATCCCCTATCAGAAGGAGTTTCAACTCCCACCTCTGACAGTTCCGACAGAACTTTGCTCATGTTCCGGGGGAGGCGGGGGACATGGAGTCCGAGTGGACCATGTTCAGCGCCTCCATTGCTGAGGCGGCCGACCGGAGCTGTGGCCGTAAGGTGGTCGGTGACTGTCGTGGTGGAAAACCCCGAACGCCTTCAAGCTGTCCTATTGGGCCTTTTTGGCCTTTGGGAGGATGGGGTACCGAACTTCCTGATACGGGCTGTTCGGTCCCTGTACGACCGGAGTCATAGTTTGGTCCGCATATCCGGCAGTGAGTCGGACTCGTTTCCGGTGAGTGTTGGACTCCACCAAGGCTGCCCTTTGTCACCAATTCTGTTCATAACTTTTATGGACAGAATTTCTAGGCGCAGCCGAGGCGTAGAAGGGGTCCGGTTTGGTGGCCTCAGTATTGCATCTCTGCTTTTTGCAGATGTTGTGGTTCTGTTGCCTTCATCAAGCCGTGACCTCCAACACTCATTGCAGCAGTTCGTAGCTGAGTGTGAAGCGGCTGGGATGAGAATCAGCACCTCCAAATCTGAGACCATGGTCCTCAGTCGGAAAATGGTGGCGTGCCCTCTCCAGGTAGGGGATGAGATCCTGCCCCAAGTGGAGGAGTTCAAGTATCTTGGGGTCTTGTTCACGAGTGAGGGAATGGGAGATCGACAGGCAGATCGGTGCAGCGTCTGCAGTGATGTAGACTTGTATCGATCCGTTGTGGTAAAGAAGGAGCTAAGCCGAAAGGCGAAGCTCTCGATTGACTGGTCGATATACGTTCCTACCCTCACCTATGGTCACGAGCTGTGGTTCGTGACCGAAAGAACAAGATCCCGGATACAAGCGGCCGAAATGAGTTTCCACTGCAGGGTGTCCGGGCTCTCCCTTAGAGATAGGGTGAGGAGCTCGGTCATCCGGGAGGATCTCAGAGTAGAGCTGCTGCTCCTCCACATCGAGAGGAGCCAGATGGGGTGGCTGGGGCATCTGATTCGGAAGACTCCCGGACGCCTCCCTGGTCAGGTGTTCCGGGCACGAACCACCGGGAGGAGACCCCGGGTACTACTGAGGACACGCTGGAGAGACTACATCCTTCGGCTGGCCTTGGAACGACTCGGGATCCCCCCGGAAGAGCTGGATGAAGTGGCTGGGGAGAGGGAAGTCTGGTCATCCCTGCTAAAGCTACTGCCCCTGCGACCCGACCTTGGATAAGCGGTAGACAATGAATGGATGGATGGACTCTAAATCAGTCTGGCATGCATTCCAATCGCTGACCAATTACAAGCAACGATCCCCCCAAGCTGAGAACAATAGCACACGAGGAAACAACTTCAAAACCTTCTACTGCAGATTTGAAAAGGACACTTTCACACCCACCCAGCCACACCACCGACCAATCACACCTCTGACTTCTGCGTTAATCAGCCACGAACAGGATGTGAGACCCATCTTCAAACAACAAAAGATTAACAAAGCACCAGGCTCAGACCATGTGTCCCCATCCTGCCTCAAAGTCTGCGCGGACCAGCTCGCTCCAGTCTTCACACAGATCTTCAATAGATCTCTGGATCTGTGCACTCTCACGCAGTCAACATGGGGCTGCACTTCATCCTAGAACACCTCGACAGTGCAGGGACCTACGGGAGGATCATGTTTGTGGACTTCAGCTCAGCGTTCAACACCATCATCCCTGAACTCCTTTCCTCCAAGCTTCTCCAGCTCAGCGTGTCGCCTGCCATCTGCCAGTGGATTTACAGCTTCCTGACAGGCAGGACACAGCAGGTGAGGCTGTGAGAGATCACCTCATCCACACGCAGCATCAGCACTGGGGTACCCCAATGTTGTGTACTCTCTCCGCTGCTCTTCTTTCTCTACCTCAACGCACCCGGCTGTCAAACCCCTGAAGTTAGCAGATGACACCACTGTCATCAGCCTCATCAAGGACGGTGACGAGTCTGCATATCGACAGGAAGCGGAGCGGCTGGAGCTGTGGTGCGGCCGACACAACCTGGAGCTGAACACGCTCAAGACTGTAGAGATGATCGTGGACTTCAGGAGGCATCCTTCGCCACAGCTGCCCCTCACGCTGTCCAGCTGCCTTGTGTCAACCGTCGAGACCTTCAAGTTCCTGGGAATTACAGTCTCTCAGGAGGAGCTGCTGAGGCAGTTCTACACAGCGGTCATCGAATCAGTCCTTCCATCACAGTCTGGTTTGGTGCTGCTGCAAAAAAGGACAAACTCCGACTGCAGCGGACAATCAAAACTGCTGAAAGGATTGTCGGTACCCCCTTCCCACCATTGAGGACTTGCACGCTGCCAGAACTAAGACAAGAGCGTGCAAAATCCTCTCGGACCCTCCACATCACGGTCTTCCAGCGCCTTCCCTCAGGTAGGCGCTACCGATCAATGCAAACTAGAGCAAGCAGACATTCCAACAGCTTATTCCCTCTTGCAATCAACTTCTTAAACAGCTAACCTCCAATTCCTTTGCAACATGCTGCCATTTTTTTTGTCTGAGTTTGTTGTCACATTTCTGTCGGGCCAATTATATATTACTCGTGCACTCATTGTAGTAGTCTCGCCATGCTGCACTATTTGCATGTGTGTTGTTGACCAATACTGGCCACTCATGCCAGAGTAGCATCTGCCCCATTTGCACACTGACTGAGGAGTATCTGCAACATTTGCACAATCAACATTGTCCCATATTATCGCGCTACTCGTCACTTTAAACTGCATACACTCCTTGAAGTCTCGTCAATGGTCATTGTACCGGACTATTGCTATATTAGTCATTCAAACTGCCCTAAGGGCTGGAGGACTGCATCTTTTTGCACAATTGCAAAATAAATAAATAAATAAATAAATAAATAAAAATTGTAGCGGCATTACCAGATAACTCGCAACCCTTTATTGCTCAGTGACTGTTTTTGTCAATGTCTTTATGTCTCAAAAGTGTTCTCTGTCAATTGACTGTCTGTTGTCGTGATAGAGCAGCTCCAACTACAAATTCCTTGTGTGTTTTTTGGACATACTTGGCAAATAAAGATGATTCTGATGTTGTGTTGAAAGCAATGTTGCTCTTCAATAAGTAGGTTGAACCAGAGATTTTCTCCCTCTTTTGAAATTGCATCAGAGCTGCAAACGAGGCGGACTGTGGGCAAGGGTATTCTGCAATGTCGAGAAATACTTGATACGTCGTTGACCTGAGGGGTTTCCGCCTTTGGGGGTTGTAACAGAGCCGTATGAGAGGCAGAATGCCGCTTGTGTATAAGGGTATTTCACACTACCAGGACTGGGGTGTGAAGTTTAACACCCAAAACTCACTCTCCCGCCCTTTTGTTAGCAATGTAACTGTATAATAAACAAGTCAACCTGGTAATTTTTCACCTTTGCAGGTTGTATCAGACCAGTAACAGAGGCGAGAGGGCACCTGTATGTAATGTTATTAAGGGATATTGGGACGGGAGTGTTAAGTTGAACACTTTACACTCACTTCTTCTGTCCTGTTCTGTTGAAGGCAATTGCTGTGTGCAGCTGTGGTAATATCCATCTTTTCTGGGTTCTGTGTGAAAGGCAAAAGGTGGACACATAATACTCCATCTACTATGCTTGAAGCACTTCTTTGTGGGGAAAAAGGCATTGGTCTAATTCCGGGAACAAAATGCATGCAGTGTTACAGCAATATTCGGGCTTTGAGATAAACTATGATGGCTCAGATGCACTAGTTTTGCAAGAACCCTGTGTGACAGAGGCTATTGTCTGACTCTGGGGATTCTGGTTTGCAGTGTAATATGACACACAGTTGCGCCAATATTACTGTTTTGCTTGGTTTTCTGCAAAAACAAAACAAAAGCGGATACAATGACACCTAAAGCTGCAGGCTCTGATGAGCCAATTTTTGTGGATCTCTGTCTGAAAGTGGCTTTTGACCTTTATCTTCCTCTGTGTAAGCACACACAGTTGCAGCAATATTCTCCCTTTGTTGTGTTCTGTGTAAAAAGTGAAGACTGCTTATTTTTGATCTGTGCAAAAAAATAAAATAAATGCAACAGAATAAATCTGCAAAAAGACAGTTGATCTGTTAAAAGTTTGAATACAGTCTGTTGGGTACACCTTAAAAAACAGACCTCTGAAGTAGGTCAGACGTTGCCGAGGCCTACCTCGTTGAGGAGAGAACCTTAATGCTGTATCATTACAGCACCAAAGCTAAACCACGACAGCTTTGACTTACATCACACACTTTCTTTGAGCAACAAAAACATTTTACCGCTTTTTGAGTTTTACAAGAAAACACTTATATGAAAGTCAGTCCTGTCATCTTCTATTGTTCAGTGTGCCATCACCTCCCTTTACTGTCATTGACTAAAATTGCTTTTCCCGAAGGGACAAAAACTTCCATTATCCGCCTATTCCTGAAAATGTGTCTGAGAATTATCTACAAAGTAAGTGCCACACGCACAGTGGTTCTCCACCTGTATGTACAGTCCTGCTCACCATTATTGGCAACCCTTCATTTTTTGCAAAACCTGTAAAATATCTTCAGAAATAAAATGAAATGTACCAAACCTATATCATCAGGCTCTTTAACAATTACAGTCATTTAACAAAGAATTTTTTTTTATTTTTTTTAACTTCGATATTGTAATTTCAAAGAAAATAAAACAGAGTACAGCATGTGCAGCAATATTAGAAACCCTCCTTAATATTTGGTTGCACACCCTTTGGCAGCAATGACAGCCTCCATATGTTTCTTGCATCCATTTATAAGCTTTTTGCACTTCTCAGGTGGTATTTTCTTCCATTTTTCCTTTGCATTTTGTTGAAGCTCTAGAACATTTGCAGGTTTATTTTCCCCAATCGCAGATTTCAGCTCCCCCAAAGATTTTCAAGTGGATTGAGATCAGAACGTCTTACTGGCCATTTTAAAACAGTATTTTTTCCCCCTTTTCAGCCATGCCTGTATGCTTTTCGATGTGTGCTTTGGGTCTTCGTCTTTCTGGAGAACTTTGCCTCATACTAAGTTTTTTTTTGTTGTTTTTTTTTTTTCATTTCACTCTAAAATTTCTTGATAATTTTCCTTTTTCATGATACCTGTGATACAGTCAAGGTACCAGATGCAACAACGCAGCCCCACAGCATTAAGGATCCTCCACCACGCTTGACTGTTGTTAGGGTGTTCTTTACCTTAAAGGCTTCATTGTGCTGTCTGTAAACATACTGTTAGTGTGCATTGCAAAAAAACTATTTTTGTTTCATCGGCCCATAAAATTTGTTGATCACTTGCTTTATAAAATATTGTTGATCATTTGCTCTTATGTATCCAACAAGTTCTCGACAACTGTATTGTCAAATTACCAGTGTTGGCTTTGCAAACGTGCAATACAATTGCACTCTGGACACGGAGTGGTGAACATCTCTTGCTCTGGCAGAAGTCTCCAGATGTACCCAATAACGCCACAAAAGGTGGCCAGATTTGGTGCAAAACTAGTCACTTTTCTTCTTTAATTATTGCTAGAGGGGTTAGAAAAGTCAAGCAACATAGTGTAGATGAAGCTCGCTTTGTCATATGTCAAATAGCGCCGCCCCCGGTCATCATGGTAATGAAAGGTGTACTCTGCATTTCCATGATAGCACCCCAATATCACCCCCACCCAAAAAAAATAAAAATAAATAAATAATGATTTGAAGCAGATTGTGATGAGTGCACACGACATTTGTTGCAATTTGTTATCCTTAGTGTATTTTGGCCAAATAATTTCAGAGACCTTTCTATTAAGACACGTAGGAACACTATGTGTTTCTCAATACAGTGTTCCCTCGCTACATGGCGGCTCAGCATTGGAGCTATTTTTTAGTGTTTAAATATACGTTTAATTCTTTTGTTTTACAGCAAACTTCAAATGGGAGTGACAAACTGCTTGAACCAAGTCCGTTTTGACGTTTATTAAAAAAAAGAAAAGGAAAAAAAAAATGAGCGTGAGAACAGATGCGAAGGAATATTTAAAAGTTTATTAAAGCACAATTTTAAATGTGTTTTAATAGGTTTAAATGTGTATAAAGTGCAATGGAAGTGTTTACATTTTTCATATGCTCTCTCTGTATTACGAATTTTCACCTATGGCATGCGGGTGTGGAAAGTATCCGATGCGAACGTGTGTTCGCTATATTTTATTTTACGTAGTCTTGAAACATACCTTTAAATTAACACTATCATGTATTATCATCATTATTATTAAAAGCATATATTGTCTGCATTCAAAGACAAGCGTGCATGTAAAGATTTGGCAGTGCTGTACATGCTCTTCTATTGGACGGTGATGACGTCATGGTCAAAACTCCACTGCAGAGCGTCCGTGTGAATGGGTGACATGACAACAGTGATGAGGATGATAAAGAGAAGCCTGTGGTAGGCGGAAATACTTATTTTGGGGAGCAGCAGTTGACAAGGCGTGCTAGGGCATGGGAGCCCATAATAAATTCCAAAACTGCAGCAAGGCCAATGGGCCGAGAGGGTGCAGTGGCGACTACAACCACCAGGAGGTGTCGTTGTAGCAAAGGAAATTCCCACGTGGGCGTGCGCTGTGAACAATGCATTATGTAACGCATACTGATGCATGAAGATGAAATATCTTTTTAGAAGAAAGTGCGATCACTGTATGCCCACTGAACGGCATGTATGATATCACAGTGGGTCCCTTCTTCTTTTGTTAGTCTATGCATTGAGGCCTGCCGTGACAGACCGAAGGTGTCGATGGGAGCGGGGCTGGCCGAGCCGGAAAATACACACAGTAAGAATGTGAGGAATCCTCCGCTAGCGAGGAGGGAAGACACGGTAGGGAATGCAGACGGGGAGAGGCTATACATAGACTCGAGAGAGGGGAAGGCAGCATAACAAAGAGACAAGGTTTACACAAGGGAAGCAGAAATCAAGCCTGGGGAATGATAAAAATACAGAAGGATATAGTGAGATGGGAACAGCTAAAGTGAAAAGTTCAACACCTTAAGCTTGCAAATTTGGTTTGACTATGATTTTCATAAAAAATATGACAAATCTCAAATGTGGAATATTGTCAAAAGTCATGTCCGCATATCAGCTGAGCGTCACTAGACCTAATTCCAGCCAGCATCAAAGGATTAGGATCCAGTACCCAACAGAAGCGCATTCAATTTAAAGCAGAAAAGACTCAGGCGGCATCCAAGTATTTTGGTCTGGCCGTAGCAAGCATGTCGCTGATGTTATTTTGGTAGGTTTCTACATCCTGTTCTTCATCCGGTCCTAACATACCACATTTCCAGGTGCACACAATGAGCCAATGTGCAGCACTATAGGAAAACTTTACACGGCGCCAAAACTTGGAAGGATGCTGACGGTAATATCGCACATATCAAAAACCCCAGCCCCTGCGCGTTATCCGCACACTTCACACATGCCAATTGCTGCCACTGTCTACAATGTCTTTTGTTTTACACAAAATGTCTTCTACAGCTACAAAAGATGACAGTATCCAATGTTTAGGCTTCATTCTTGTGTACATATCATATTTGTATAAATAAATAAATGATATACGTTATTTCTGCACACACAGGAAGTCAGCTAACCTGTATTCTGGGTTTGATCATGTGACGTTCCGCATCAAGCGAATTAGACTAGTTGACTTGTGTTTAACTTATGTCACTCAAAACATTGCCTGTACAGTAAATAAAGGTTTTATGAGGGTGACAGTTTGGACTCTACCTTGGAAGTAGTACTGTACATTTCCATTGCAAGGCCAATTAAAAGCTCTTGCGCTTCTGGTTATCTGATGTGATGAAAGTCTATCGGCCTGCCAGCAAGCCTTGCAGATAACAGATCAGATGGGCTTTTTGAAGAACGCGAGAAAGGAAAACCCCACTGGGAACAGCCGGTGTGTGTGTGTCTTTTTATGTTGTGTGCGCGCAAAGTTTTGCAATGTGGCTAATGTATCCCAAGTACAGTTTTATTTCCTGTTCAATTATTACATTTTTAACATAAGTAATAAGATGTGTTCCTGCCAGTCATAAACTACAGAATCATTGGTGAGGCGTCTCTAATATACAGTATTGACCCATTCATCTAGCTAAATAGGGTAGGTAAAGTAAGGTCGGCGGGACGTGTCAATTAAAAATGAGAATTGTCTGTTAATGGCATTATTATCCATACAACTCATGTTTTAAACCCCATTATCATTGTCTGTAAAACAGGAATAATTCTGCCTTGTTTGCATGTTGCAGTTCTGGATAGATGGCACAGTCATGGAGCCAACCAAACAGAGAATGGGCATGTCAATCAAAAATTAGCATTGTCCTCCTTCTAATGGCAGAATTCTCGATGTAAGCCCCTTTCACACTATTTGTAGAACCGACATATTTATACCTTTTGACCATGTTGCTTGTCTGTTTAGACAGCATTGCCACGGAACCAAACGTAACAAAGCCAGGCTGTATCAATCAAAAATTCCTGTCGTTCTAATGGGAGAATTCTTGTTATAAGCGCCTTATACATAGTTATTTCTGCCTTCCAACCATGTCACTGTTCTAGATAGATGGCACCATAACAGAAGCAGTATCTGCCAATCAAACTCAAACATTATTACTAGTGATGCACCAAAATGTCCACCGCCAAAAATTGCCCAAAAGTTCATCTTCGATTTCGGACCGAAATAGTTTTTCACCAAAGTAAAAATACCGAAATAACATGTCAATGCACAACATGCTACATGTTGAACACTAATGGATGGCACACACAACACTGTACACTGTATAATTCAAATTTGCATGCCACGAATTATGGGAACCGCGTGGCTTTTCCGTCAGCATGCTAGCAGCCACTAGGCCAAAGTGGAGCGCCCCAACCTCGCTGCTTTCCGCTGTTTGGGTAAGGGGAATGCTTGTTGCGTGGTATTTTGCGCCGCCCAAATACCTACCTACGAACTATAGCTAACGCTGCTAAATACAATGCCGAGCCGCAGAGGAAGAACGTGCGCATCGCCAGGGGGAATGCAGGGAATAAACTACAGTTTTAGACAAGTATCACTAACAAAGGACAGGCAGAGGATAAGATAATCAACAGACGGGAACACCATGCTAATCGCTAAGCTATCACATGAATTCGCAAAACAAGTGATTTGGTGGTACAGTACACTTGTCACATTGGTCTGGCTGGAACGGTGTTATAGCTGTAATTAGCCAACTTTGAAAAGCAAAACAGCAAGTAAATTAGTTTATGTAGGAAAATACTGTAATAAATAGTGCTAAACAGCCATAACAGGGACCGGACTCAGGAAATGAATTAGGACGTAACCCCTGCTACGTCACTTAAGAAAATAAACCAACAGAGGTGGGTCGTGTCAAAAATGAGTATTATCTATCTAGTTCCATCTTTTTTCATATTGCTGTTCAGGTACAGATGGTTCATGGAGCAAAGCATTATTACAATTCTTATGGCATTATTTATTAATCCCTATTACACCTGCCAGTAAGGCTACACTGGCACATTTCTGACTTTTTCAACCCATGTCACTGTTCCGGTATAAAAGACACTGTCACGAAACTGTGAGAAGACAAAGTAGACAGCAATTATCTGCCTTTGAGGTTGAACAAACCGCCATAACAGAGTTCAAGGTGCCTGTGTGTAAAGGAATTTCACAATATTTGTTCTGAGGTGTCAAGTTTCTCACTCGACATTGACTTCTCTCGCCCTGTTGTATCGAAAGCAACTGCCACTGTCGGTATTTTTAAGTACAGTATTTTCATGACCATACGGTCTTAAAAGTCTGACATTTTCTCCAAAATGGACGGGGCGCCTTATAATGCGGCGCGCCTTACGTGTGGACCGAGTTCCAACATCTATAAATGTTGTGTGATGAGCGTTCCGCTTGACTTTTTTTTTTTTTTTTGAGTATTTCCTGCCGACACGCTGCTTACACAGAGGAAAAGCGGACGTGGCTGAAGGAGAACCCTAAAGGCACGCCCCCGCACCAGGGTGTTTTTCTTTCTTTTTTTTCTTTTTTTTTACCGCTTGACTGACTGGGAGCATTTCTAGGGTATGCATTGTGCAAAACAACATCGGATTGGCTAAGGACCCCCGAAAATGTCACCTACGAAGAGACACGCTTACGAAGCACAGTTTAAACTGCAGTTATGCGGAGGAACCTGGGAATCGAGCAACTGGAGCCGCGAGAGAATTCAAGATCAACGAATCCATGGTTCGCAAGTGGAGGAAGCAGGAAAACAAGCTTCGCCAATTCAAGAAGACAAAGCAGAGTTTCCGCGAAAAAAAAAAGAAAAACAAAACAAAAAACAAAGGCGAGGTAGCCCGAGTTGGACCAACTCGAGC
>NC_084526.1:21880307-21892807 GCF_024500275.1 Phycodurus eques
CTCCTTTTTGTCCCGTTCCTTTTCCTGTACAGGTAGAGCACACCAGCAAACAAACACAAAAAGTGACTTTGGAGTGCAAAAACGGGGCAAAAAACCTGTGTCGGCAGTTAGAAATTCTCTGTCGGAATCCAGCTGAGCAGGGGGTGGGGGGTGTAGTTGGTCCTTAAGCTGCCCATTATTTTCGCTATGAACTAATCGCCTCTTGTAGTTAAGCTTACTTTGGGTGCTTTTCACAATCAAAACACAACACCGGCTTGACCCTGTGTGTTGTCTGCAATAGGAACAAGACTGCAGAATGTAGGAGGAAGGAAGCACCTGATGCACATTTCCTTTCTTTTCACTATATAGACAAGTAGCAAGATAGTACCTTTTAAGTACATTTCTCTCTTGCTATATTGCAGTTCACTTATTGCGATTCAGTGCATCGAAGAGTTTTTTATTGAACAACATAGTACAGTTACTCAACTGCACATCTAAGATCATCATTAGCTAATTGAATATAGTGTGGCGCTAATCAGTCACGCAAGGGCAACTGAGACTCTTGGCTTGGAGATGAAAACATTTCAATGAACAGCAGCAATTTAAACAGTTGCCACCAGGTAACTTGGCGAGATAGAGAACTTGACCAGAAGGCCACTGTTTATCAGACGATTCACAGTCAGGGCTTCATGAAACTAAAATGCAAATATACCAACCTAGCGCGACGTATAGGTAAGTCACACCCTCATAACAATAAGGACAGGAATAAATGCAAGTTAAGAGCAACGTTTAGCTTGCTCTACTACAACTACAGTATTTAAAAAAAGCACCACAAAGCATACTGGGAAGATGCATGGCTTCTGTAGGCACAACTTTCCAGCATCCTTTGCTTTACCACCGCTTGTTAGAACGAATCTGCATGGACACCGCTGTTGGTGCTCTTACAATCGCTTGACGAATAAAGCTGTAATGATTCTGTATCAAAACTGAAAATCACAGTCCTCAAATACACAATCATGTATCTTCTTTGAAATGGCAGAGCTGTGACACGACCCTTTCAACTGTGTGCCTCCGTCATTTCATAAAAAAAAGTATGTTTGCAAAACTAACTATAACCTTCACGGAACCTGCATGTCGGTTATTCGTCTTTTGGGGAAAACTCAAAGAGAAACGGACAACTGCCGAAAGTCTTTAAATGCGACTGATATCCGCCACCAAAGGCAGATGTGAAAGCAGATGAGGAGTGTGTCTCGCTGACACAGCAGGTGACATTTTCACAGCACTACTTCAGCAACAGCAAGAAAACCTGAAAATATTTGTCACAATAATCATGGACTAAAAAAAACCCCCACTGGATGCACGTTCACTGGAGATACAGGAGATAAAAGCAAGTTTACTTTATATCTGTCTATCTACGGTCACAAATCTGAAAGTCCACTTGAGCAGTTTGCAAAATAGCAACAAGGGAAGGAAAACATGCCAATAAGAGCTTGATAATTTGTTTTGTAAGTTTAACAGATAAACAGATTTTACAAAGGCCACACTACAGCATGTGTCTCATGAATGGTTTTACTGTACGTTGTGATGCATCGAAGAATCAGAATCCTAGAAGCCGTATTATGCACTGCACTTATTGCACTTAAAATTCTGTGGACTGTTATACAGTACTACAATAGAGTACTACTTTTTCCAGTTTGCCCATTTTGGCATAACTCCTTAAAGTGTCCGGCTAACAAGGCGACACAGTCCGCATAAGTCTGCGCTTTTCCGGGAGTACAAAAAAAATGTGCTGGCCCTGCTGCCCAAGTTGTGAATCAGCATAGCAGTTAGCCGTGCGTTGCTAGACTGGGCTAGTCTGATTGTGTCCACAGTAATGTGAACGTTGCAGTTTGTGGCATAGTTTGTTTCCTAAACTCCATGGTGTCATTTAGATCTTATTATATTTAAATCGTAGCTATTTTGTTAGAGAAAAGATGATTTGTTTTTACATATTTTGTTATTTCATTACTGGTTTACAGCACAGACCAGAGACTATGATTATTTTATTTCTTTAGAATCATGCACAATTAAGTGTACTAAATACATAATCTAGTTTTTGCTATCATAATCTCTTGTTTTTACCTCCCCAAAACAAAGGGACAACAAGGGATTACTGTAATTACAAAACAAATTCAACCTGCAAGCAGTGATGTTTGGTGAACTCTTGAAATGACCATCAGACCTTGACGTCATTCTCCGCCCACATTCGAAGGCGTTGGCGGAAAAGCTTGACAATTCAGCGTCGCAACATGTCTAGGCTAACTGCGTCCGATTAGGTTCATTTGGGTGGATTCCAGAGTTTATCAAGTAGAAAAAACTGGAAAAACTATGCTCAAATTTAAGAACTTGAGAAGGGGGCCAATACTTTTTCATGGCACTGTAATTAGCCCCATTGTTACATAATAGTAGGACAGAAGCACAGAAGGTCTTGCTCAGAGACACATTTTTGGAAAGATTTACTTGGTTGTGTAAATTCACACTTGTGTGGTCAGGCACTCCAGAGACCAAAGTATTTGCATGCAAGAATGACACGGTGTAACATGACTGGCTCCTCCCGGGAAGTGTGACAGCTGACACAGATGTTCCATCTGGGTCTCAGTTTCTCCCGAACTTTCCCAAGTTGGGAACTGTTGTACAGACAGAGAGAGAGATGACGTCAACCCTCTTCCGTTTGGTTATTGCAATTCCGATTATGTTATGTGAAGAAGAACAAGAGCTGTTATTCTCAGGGCCTGACGTCACATAGCATCCACCCAAACCCAGAGGAAACGGACAAAGCAGAGCTTCAAAACCTTAGTTTAACAAGGCAACAGCTCAAGGTTAAAATGTCACAAAGAAAAAACTTAGTGGAACATCAAAGTCCAGAAACTGAGCAAGAAACTAGGAAAAGTACTCCCACTAAAACCGCACAAAAACTGTCAACTGTGACCTCACATGAGACTTCAGCTCAGTATCAAAAATAATTCCACAGAATTTTCTCTCTTTTTTGTGTTTTTGTTTTGTTTTTGTTTTTTTGTTCTTTTAAGCAATGCCACTGCCAAAGCTTGTCCAAAGATGTCCAAGAGGAAAATTGTTATGACAACTATAGAACAGGAAATAAACTGGATGTGGCATAGCGTCAGGTTAGCATGGCGTGAGCGTCTGCGTCCTGGCTGCTCAGTCCAATACAGCTAAAGTGCCAATAATATTAAGAGACAAACATCCACTTAACACTGTACATTTGACAATGTGTAGAGACTCACCTCCCAGGCACATGGCGTAATCCTGCCACTGGAGCGGTTAACTTGAAGTTACCTGACTTCACTTCCTTTGCATCATCCTGAGAAGTTTACCACCCTTTTTCTCCAAAGAAGTCTGTCGGACGTCTACCGGAATCTTCCATCACAATGCTGTTTGCTGTCAAGCAACTCTAGCTATTTCTCCACTAGATAACAATCAAGATTTTATTCACCCTCCCCTTGCGTTATTGTTAACCGTCCTTGGAACTTTTGAAAGGCGCTATATAAATATAAGCTATTATTATTATTATTATTATTTAACAAGCCTCCCCCTGACGTTTCTGAACCACAACACCTCTACATATCAAAGGGTGAGTGAAGAGTATTATTTTTGATAATGATACAGCAATTACCTTATTTTTAGGCTATCTTCACACTACAGGTCAATAGACTTGTATGACAGTTAAAATGCTAATAAGCTTGCATCTACACTTTCTTGAACACTAAGCTCACAGGTCAATAAAGGGTGAGTCCTTTTACGATATAGTAGTTAACTTCTGTTTACACTTGTATGACAGATGAGAATATTAACAGGTAACCTACACAGGTACATGAAATAGACTGCCTTAAGCTTGCCACCCTCTGTACTTTTTTTTAAACGCTATGCCATTGCCTCAGTCACCAGTCAAAGGGTGGATGGTTTTACTTTATTTACCTTCGTAACACAGTGGTTACCTTCTTTTAACATTTCTATGACAACGAAGAATGTTAAAAAGCGAGACACATTTACTTTGTCAACTTCTTTTCGCAAAAATTCTAAAATGTTACTCAAAACATTGACTGTAGGCTTTGACGTTGGTGATATTATTTTCAATTGTTTTGAAGGTCTGTGTCAAAACTTGCACTTCCTGCCACAACAAAAACTGCTTGACCAACAATGAAACACGGCAAAAAGTCTCTATAAAGTCTGATAATACACTCAAAGTTTTCTACTTTAGAAAGTAAGAAGCAGAAAAAGACACAAGGGAGCATGTTTAACAACAGTTTTAACAACCTGAAAGCTTTGTTTGGGACATCAAGAAATCACTGGAAAGAAAATCAATGTCAGACACTCACAACGCAGTATCGTGGACCCGGCCCACCTACCTGGGACCAACCCTTCCACCGCCTAACGGAGAAGCCATGGCTCCGCATCAGCCTTCTGCATGACATTGCTGAGCGGCGACGGCGGCTACAAGAAGCAGCAGCGAGACGCCATTGAGCCGGGCGACAAAGAGGAAGTGGGGACTGATACTTCTGCAATGAGCATTTTGGTGTTGAGGCTGTGACGACACCACTGCAGTAACAGCCAGTTTAAAAATGGAGGCTTAAATGACGCGCGAAGCGGCCTGTCTTGCTGTTTTACTTACTCTTCAACCCCAGTGACACCTACAATCCATCCATTCATTTTCTATAATTTGTCCTATCAGGGTGGTGGGTGAGCTGGCGCCTATTCCAACTGACATTTGGTGATAAAAGTGGGGTACAGCCTGGACAGGTTGCCAGTCAATCGCCGTGCACATACAGTGGGGGGGAAAAAGTTTTAGTCAGGCAGCAATTGTGCAAGTTCTCCCACTTAAAAAAGATAAGAGAGGCCTGTAATTTTCATCATAGGTACATTGGGTATGGAAAGTATTCAGACCCCTTAAATTTTTCACTGTTATATTGCAGCCATTTGCTAAAATCATTGACATTAATTTCCCCCCCGATAAATGTACACACAGCACCCCATATTGACAGAAAAAAAAACAGAATTGTTGAAATTCTTTCAGATTAAAAAAGAAAAACTGAAATATCACACAGCCATAAGTATTCAGACCATTTGCTCAGTATTTAGTAGTAGCACCCTTTTGAGCTAATACAGCCATGAGTCAGGTTTTTCACACCTGGATTTGGGGATCCTCTGCATTCCTACTTGCAGATCCTCTCCAGTTCTGTCAGCTTGGATGGTGAACGTTGGTGGACAGCCATTTTCATGTCTCTCCATAGATGCTCAATTAGGTTTAAATCAGGGCTCTGGCTGGGCCATTCAAGAACAGTCACGGAGTTGTTCTGAAGCCACTTCATTATTTTACCTGTGTGCTTAGGGTCATTGTCTTGTTGGAAGGTGAACCTTCGGCCCAGTCTTAGGTCCTGAGCACCCTGGAGAAGGTTTTCGTCCAGGATATCCCTGTACATGAATGCATTGATCTTTCCTTCGATTGCAACCAGTCATCCTGTCCCTGCATCTGAAAAACATCCCCACAGCATGATGCTGCCACCACCATGCTTCACTGTTGGGACTGTATTGGACAGGTAATGAGCAGTGCCTGGTTTTCTCCACATATACCACTGAGAATTAAGGCCAAAAAATTCCATCTTGGTCTCATCAGACCTAAAGAATCTTATTTCTCACCATCTTGGAGTCCTTCAGGTGTTTTTTAGCAAACTCCATGCAGGTTTCCATGTGACTTGCACTGAGGAGAGGCTTCCGTCGGGCCACTCTGCCATCAAGCGCCGACTGGTAGAGGGCTGCAGTGATGATTGACTTTCAAGAAATTTCTCCCATCTCCTGACTGTATCTCTGGAGCTCAGCCGCAGTTATCTTTGGGTTTTTCTTTACCTCTCTCACCAAGGCTCTTCTCCCCCGATTGCTCAGTTTGGCGGGCGGCCAGCTCTAGGTAGGGTTCTGGTTGTCCCAAATGTCTTTCATTTAAGGGTTATGGAGGCCACTGTGCTCTTAGGAACCTTAAGTGCAGCAGAATATTTTTTGTAACCTTGGCCAGATCTGTGCTTTGCCACAATTCTGTCTCTGAGCTCTTCAGGCAGTTCCTTTGACCTCATGATTCTCATTTGCTCTGACATGCACTGTGAGCTGTAAGGGCCTATATAGACAGGGTGTGTGGCTTTCCTTATCAAGTCCAATCAGTATAACCAAACACAGCTGGACTCCAATGAAGGTGTAGAACCATCTCAAGGATGATCAGAAAAATGGACAGCACCAGAGTTAAATATATGAGTGTCACAGCAAAGGGTCTGAATATTTATGGCTGTGTGATATTTCAGTTTTGATTTTTTAATAAATCTGCAAAAATTTAAACAATTCAGTTTTTTTTCTGTCAATATGGAGTGCGGTGGGTACATTAATGAGGGGAAAAAATGAACTCAATGATTTTATCAAATGGCTGCAATATAACAAAGAGTGAAAAATTTAAGGTGTCTGAATACTTTCCGTACCCACTGTATTCCTCACCTGTGAGAGACAAAATGAGAAAAGAAATCCAGAAAATGACTGTGATTTTTAAAGAATTTATGATCAAATTATGGTGGAAATTAAGTATTTGGTCAAAAACAAAAGTTCATCTCAATTAACGTTGGGCATCATTTGAATTTGAGCGATTCCGGTTCCTTAGTTCAATTCCGGATCCAAACGATTATCGATTCTGATTCTTTTAGGGGGCTGGGTCAAAAACGTTTGCATGGTTTATATATAAAAGGTGTCCAAAATGCAGCCCTATGGGGGCCACAGGCCAGTGCAAACTGTAGGCCGGTCCCAAGCCCAGATAAATGCAGAGGGTTGCGTCAGGAAGGGCATCCGTCTTAAAACTTTGCCAGACAAATATGAGCGTTCATCCAAAGAAATCCACACCGGATCGGTAGTGGCCCGGGTTAACAACGTCCACCACCGGCGGCGTCAACCTGCAGAGCACCGTTGGAAATTCAGCTACTGTGGGTCGAAGAAGAAGAAGAAGAGGAGGTGGAAAGCGGGTTCTTCGGCAGAAAGAGAAGAGGAAAGCACAGAGCCTAGAACTGAATGTGGGGACTTTGAATGTTGGGACGATGACAGGAAAATCTTGGGAGTTGGTTGACATGATGATTAGGAGAAAGTTTGATGTATTGTGTGTCCAGGAGACCAGGTGGAAAGGCAGTAAGGCTAGAAATTTAGGGGCAGGGTTTAAATTATTTTACCATGGTGTAGATGGGAAGAGAGATGGAGTCGGGGTTATTTTAAAAGAAGAGTTGGCTAAGAATGTCTTGGAGGTGAAAAGAGTATCAGGTCGAGTGATGAGGCTGAAACTTGAAATTGAGGGTGTTATGTATAATGTGGCTATGCCCCACAGGTTGGGTGTGACTGATAGGTGAAAGAGAAATTCTGGAAGGAGCTAGACGAAGTAGTTCTGAGCATCCCAGACAGAGAGAGTGTCGTGATTGGTGCAGATTGTATTGGACATGTTGGTGAAGGAAATGGGGGTGATGAAGAAGTGATGGGTAAGTACGGCATCCAGGAAAGGAACTTGGAGGGAGAGATGGTGGTAGACTATGCAAAAAGGATGCAAATGGCTGTAGTGAACACTTTTTTCCAGGTGATCAGAGAGGCAGGCAGGAGAGTACTTGTTGTATCTTCTGGCAGGAAAGAAGAAGAGGAGACCTGGTGGTGGAACCTCACAGTACAGGAAATCATACAAGGAAAAAGGTTAGCGAAGAAGAAGTGTGACACTGAAAGGACCGAGGAGAGGCGAAAGGAATACATTGAGATGAGACACAGGGCAAATGTAGAGTTGGCAAAGGCCAAACAAGAGGCATATGATGACATGTATGGTAGGTTGGACTCTAAAAAAGGAGAAAAGGATCTATACAGGTTGGCCAGACAGATGGATAGAGATAGGAAGGATGTGCAGCAGGTTAGGGTGATTAAGGATAGAGATGGAAATATGTTGACTGGTGCCAGCAGTGTGCTAGCTAGATGGAAAGAATACTTCGAGGAGCTGATGAATGAGGAAAATGAGAAGAAGGGAGAGTAGAAGAGGCAAGTGTGGTGAACCAGGAAGTGGCAATGATTAGTAAGGGGGAAGTTAGAAAGGCATTAAAGAGGATGAGAAATGGAAAGGCAGTCGTTCCTGATGACATTCCTGTGGAGGTATCGAAGCATCTAGGAGAGGTTGCTGTGGAGTTTTTGACCAGCTCGTTCAATAGAATTCTAGCACGTGAGAAGATGCCTGAGGAATGGAGGAAAAGTGTGCTGGTGCCCATTTTTAAGAACAAGGGTGAAGTGCAGAGCTGTGGGAACTATAGAGGAATAAAGTTGATGAGCCACACAATGAAGTTATGGGAAAGAGTCGTGGAGGCTACACTCAGGAGAGAAGTGAGTATTTGCGAGCAACAGTATGGTTTCATGCCTAGAAAGAGTACCACAGATGCATTATTTGCCTTGAGGATGTTGATGGAAAAATACAGAGAAGGTCAGAAGGAGCTACATTGTGTCTTTGTAGATCTGGAGAAAGCCTATGATAGAGAACCCAGAGAGGAACTGTGGTACTGCATGCAGATGTCTGGAGTGGCAAAGAAGTATGTTAGAATAATACAGGACATGTACGAGGGCAGCAGAACAGCGGTGAGGTGTGCTGTAGGTGTGACAGACAAATTTACACTGTAGTTACACTGCACTCACTGTAGTAGTCTCGCCACGCTGCAGTATTTGCATATCTGTTGTTGACCAATACTGGCCACTCATGCCAGAGTAGCATCTGCTCCATTTGCACACTGATTGAGGAGTATCTGCAACATTTGCACAATCAACATTGTCTCAGATTATCACACGACTCGCTTGAAGTCTCGGCGCCCTTTGCACAATGGTCATTGCACCGGACTATTGCAACATTAGTCTTTCGAACTGCTCTAAGTGCTAGAGGTCTCTGCATCTTTTTGCACAATTGTCAAAAAAAACAAAAAATAATAATGGCATTACCAGATTACTAGCAACCCTTTATTGCTCAGTGACTGTTTTTTGTCAATGTTTTTATGTCTCAAAAGTGTTCTCTGTCAATTGACTGTCTGCTGTCGTACTAGAGCGGCTCCAACTACCGGAGACAAATTCCTTGTGTGTTTTTTGGACATACTTGGCAAATAAAGATGATTCTGATTCTGATTTAAATTGGAGGTGGGACCGCATTAGGGATCAGCCCTGAGCCCCTTCCTGTTTGCAGTGGCGATGGATAGGCTGACAGATGAGGTTAGACTGGAATCCCCGTGGACCATGATGTTTGCAGATGACATTGTGATCTGCAGTGAAAGCAGCGAGCAGGTGGAGGAACAGTTAGAAAGATGGAGGCATGCACTGGAATGCAGAGCAATGAAGATTAGCCCAAGTAAAACAGAATATATGTGCATGAATGAGAGGGGTGCTGGGAGAAGAGTGAGGCCACAGGGAGAAGAGATAGCAAGGGTGGAGGACTCTAAATACTTGGGGTCAACCATCCAGAGCAATGGTGAGTGTGGTCAGGAAGTGAAGAAACGGGTCCAAGCAGGTTGGAACGGGTGGAGGAACGTGTCAGGTGTGTTATGTGACATAAGAGTGTCTGCTAGGATGAAGGGCAAAGTTTATAAAACAGGGGTGAGGCCAGCCATGATGTATGGATTAGAGACAGTGACACTAAAGAGACAACACGAAGCAGAGATGGAGGTGGCGGAAATGAAGATGTTGAGGTTCGCTCTCGGAGTGACCAGGTTGGATAAAATTTGAAATGAGCTTATCAGAGGGACAGGCAAGGTTCGATGTTTTGGAGACAAAGTTAGAGAAAGCAGACTTCGATGGTTTGGACACATCCAGAGGAGAAATAGTGGGTATATTGGTAGAAGGATGATGAGGATGGAGCTCCCAGGCAAGAGAGCTAGAGGAAGACCAAAGAGAAGGTTGATGGATGTCGTGAGGGAAGACATGAGGGCAGTTGGTGTTCGAGAGGAGAATGCAGGAGATAGGGTTACATGGAAAAGGATGACACGCTGTGGCAACCCTTAACGGGACAAGCCGAAAGGGAAAGAAGAAGATATAAAGGGTGTCCAAATTATGAACATCAATTTTCTTAGCAGCACGCAGCAGAGACTAAAATGAACATTTGACTCGAGGTTCTTTGTAACCGGTATCAATATCAAACCTATGAACTAAAAGGCAATGTGTGGAACTAACCCAATTGACTTCCTATTCATTAACAGTTTCAGCTAAAAGTTAAATATAGCATTGTTAAAATAGTTATTTTAACTGTTTTAACTATTTTATTTTGTTTCACGCACCCAGTTGACTGAGAGTTGACTTAACTGAGAGCATTGTTATAATAGCTATATAGCTGCCCCTGTATTCTGTTTCATCACGTCAAATGGTTTATATGTATATGTCAAGTTTTAACTTGACTTCTTGTTTTAAGCTTGTACCCTTTTATTTTGAAGGGTATGCATCAGAACTCAGCATTTTGACATGAAAAGTAACTTCACACGGCACCGTTGACTGGTTTTAAATTTTTAAATATTTTTTTTATGGATGGAACCAAATGCTTTAAAACGCCAACTCCTTTTGCTACCCACCGATGAGGCACAAGCTTAGTGCTTGTGATACTGTGAGACAATGTTTATGTGAATTTTGTCCCAATTCATTGTGATGTAAAGTTGCTATGGTGAAGTTTTAGCCCAATGTTAAGCTTGTTTATTTTTTTTGTCATTGGCGCTTACATTGGTTTGACGACTAAAATAAACGCTAACAACCATCAGTGCAAAACTGCAAGCAACCGTTTACCTTTTTAGCTGTCTCAATGTTGACATAATTTTATTGTTTCAATCACTCAATTGACAAAGTTGACTTCACTGAAGCTCCACCCAGTGTAGGCTGAGGCTCGGAGCGTGTCAGATGCTAAACATCGGGAAAAACAACAATCTTATTCCAAGTGTTGAGTGTACGCCATGTTTTCGGAGGAAATCCACGCAAGTCTTTGTACATGAGGCCCTAGGACTTTGGAATGCTTCTTACGAAACCACTCCTTCATTGCCCGGGTGGTGTGTTTGGGATCATTGTCATGCTGAAAGACCCAGCCACGTTTCATCTCAAAATCTCCAAATAGCTATTTTTGGTACAGCAGCAAATAGACTCCAAAGAGAACCCAGCCATGCTGCTCTCTTGACTTCCAATGCTCTATGCAAAATACACAATAGATACAGGATTCCCATTATCACATGGCCGTCATGTCAATGTGCCACATTCAACAAGGCTGCCATAGGCGCAGGAGGCATGTCTTTTGGAATTGGATCTAATAATATTGTTTATCTGTGACCTGGAAATACTTCAGTCCCATTCTCTGCCTGCATTGTGCCACAGTACCAGTAAACAACAGTGGCCAATCCTGGAACTAACACTGTTTGTCAATGGAATTTTAAGTGGCAAATGGAAACTATTTTTGGACACATTGTTCAGTCCCGACACTCTGGCTTATCCGATATCCACTGTACAATAATTGAGTTCATGTGGATATGAAAGGCTCGGTTTGACTGGGTTTGCTTTGGACCACGCTAGTACTTAGCCAGCGACGGCCAGCCCACTTCTTTTGATTAAGAAGTCAGGTAGCTAACCCACTAGCTGCAGGATGATTATTGGCACTTTAAATAATTCCTTGCGGATATATGCTTCGTTTTGACACCGAGCGGCGACCTTGCTGGCAGCTGAGGGCTGCCCATAGACTCCTACAGACTTCACTTTACTGATTGATTGCGAGGCTCGTGCCTTCTCGGCTCCCTGCCGGTGAGCCTGTCCGCCGGCTTCGCAGCGAGTGGGGCTGCCTCCCCCCTCAGAGGAAAAACTCAAGTCAGTAGCAGCGAGAGGGAAATATAACTATACAATTGCAAACCATACGGTACACATTTTTACAGTGCACGTCCACCTCCATCTCCCTTGCATGTCATGTGAGTCGCTTTTTTTTTTAACACACATACGTTACGGCGAGTACGCCAAATTTCCAACACTACGCCGGGGTACTTTAACGCATGGAAGTGGGATACATACAACCTGGACTAGTCTGCAGTCAGTTGCACGGTGCTGCCTGTCACTTACTATACATTACAAAAAGGCGACTGCACTGGATTTGATTGATAAAGAGAATTTAGTGAGGAATAACACAAAAGTCTGGTGGGTGGCCTCACCCTGGTCTTTTTGTACATCTTGTTCTTGAGGTAGCTGAAGGTGCGGCTGACTTTGGTGACACCCTTGCTAGCCTCGGCGTCGCTCCGCAGCGGCCCGGGCTCCTCCTCCGATATGCTACGCAACAATGAGACAAACATGAGAACATATATATTTAACATGCAGTAAGCATTTAAGCATTGTGGCGGTTAGAGCTGCACTGACCTGTACGCAAGCGATCCAGACGTGCTGGAGTAGGATCTCATACCTGCAAAGAAATGTAAGAGTTGGTCAAAGCCTGGATTATTTAT